>NC_074681.1:33758320-33770958 GCF_029448725.1 Salvelinus fontinalis | reverse complement strand
TCTCTCTCTCTCTCTCTCTCTCTCTCTCTCTCTCTCTCTCAGCAAGGGAACCTGCTTCTAGCCAATCATAACCAGTTAACTGGGTTTTCATGCAAATTCAAGCAGATCTATCCGCTCATTGCTGGGAACAGATGTGCAGCATTCTGGATGTGTGTGTGTGTGTGTGTGTGTGTGTGTGTGTGTGTGTGTGTGTGTGTGTGTGTGTGTGTGTGTGTGTGTGTGTGTGTGTGTGTGTGTGTGTGTGTGTGTGTGTGCGTGTGTGTGTACTGTATGCACATATGCTGTTCAACTACACTTCTCTAGATACAACTACCCCAGTCTCTCTCCAAGCATCCACCTCTCATACAATATTGATGCCAGTTTCCTTTTATTGTGGGTCTGCAAATGCCATCACCCTAGTGTTTATGAGTGCACCATACAGAATAAAACACAGTGTTTTTGGAGTGTAAAAAATGTATGAAAAAAATTATAAAACAGAGAGTGAAATCACAGTACAATATACCCCAGCTTTTTTCTCTCTCTCTCTCTCTCTCTCTCTCTCTCTCTCTCTCTCTCGCTCTCGCTCTCTCTCTCTCCATCTGCAGGCAGTGGGAAATGAATGTGGATGTTGTTTGGAAAGGTGTTCAGTGCAGTAGCCCGTAGTAAGACCGAGAGTGAGTCTATTCTTCTTTTCTCCTGGAGGAAGGGAGAGAGAGCGGAGATAGTGGAGAGAGAGCGGAGAGAGAGCGGAGAGAGAGAGGGGAGAGAGAGCGGAGAGAGAGGGTAGAGGGAGAGGGAGAGGGAGAGTAAACTTAGCGGCCCAGCACTGTTGTAGCTAGTATCAATCTGTGCTGCAGAAGAGGAGGTGGGGGGAGAACTGTTGTTTCTAGCATCAATCTGTGCTGCAGAAGAGGAGGTGGGGGGAGTACTGTTGTAGCTAGCATCAATCTGTGCTGCAGAAGAGGAGGTGGGGGGAGAACTGTTGTAGCTAGCATCAATCTGTGCTGCAGAAGAGGAGGGTGGGGGGTAGAACTGTTGTAGCTAGCATCAATCTGTGCTGCAGAAGAGGAGGTGGGAGAGACTGTTGTAGCTAGCATCAATCTGTGCTGCAGAAGAGGAGGTGGGGGGAGAACTGTTGTAGCTAGCATCAATCTGTGCTGCAGAAGAGGAGGAGGGGGGGAACTGTTGTAGCTAGCATCATTCTGTGCTGCAGAAGAGGAGGTGGGGGGAGAACTGTTGTAGCTAGCATCAATCTGTGCTGCAGAAGAGGAGGTGGGGGGAGAACTGTTGTAGCTAGCATCAATCTGTGCTGCAGAAGAGGAGGTGGGGGGAGAACTGTTGTAGCTAGCATCAATCTGTGCTGCAGAAGAGGAGGTGGGGGGAGAACTGTTGTAGCTAGCATCAATCTGTGCTGCAGAAGAGGAGGTGGGAAAACTGTTGTAGCTAGCATCAATCTGTGCTGCAGAAGAGGAGGTGGGGAGAACTGTTGTAGCTAGCATCAATCTGTGCTGCAGAAGAGGAGGTGGGGGGAGAACTGTTGTAGCTAGCATCAATCTGTGCTGCAGAAGAGGAGGAGGGGGGAACTGTTGTAGCTAGCATCAATCTGTGCTGCAGAAGAGGAGGTGGGGGGAGAACTGTTGTAGCTAGCATCAATCTGTGCTGCAGAAGAGGAGGTGGGGGGAGAACTGTTGTAGCTAGCATCAATCTGTGCTGCAGAAGAGGAGGTGGGGGGAGAACTGTTGTAGCTAGCATCAATCTGTGCTGCAGAAGAGGAGGTGGGGGGAGAACTGTTGTAGCTAGCATCAATCTGTGCTGCAGAAGAGGAGGTGGGAAAACTGTTGTAGCTAGCATCAATCTGTGCTGCAGAAGAGGAGGTGGGGTGAAAACTGCAGAGTGTTCATCATCATAACTCTAGCTGTTTTTTTCTATACTTAGGAGGTGGATCAGCTTTAATATTGAGGATAGATTGTTGCTTCCATCAATGTAATTGTCAGCATCATTTCCAATCCCTGTCACGTTCTGACCTTTATTTCCTTTGTTTTGTCTTTATTTAGTATGGTCAGGGCGTGAGTTGGGGTGGGCAGTCTATGTGTGTATTTCTATGTTTTGCTATTTCTGTGTTTGGCCTGATATGGTTCTCAATCAATTTCAGTCTTTGTGTGTCTGCACCAGATAGAACTGTTTCGGTTGTCACTTTTGTTGTTTTGTATTTTGAGTGTTCACCTTTATTAAAGTAAGATGAACAATTACCACGCTACGCATTGGTCCTCCGATCCTTCTAACTTATCCTCCTCAGACGAGGAGGAAGACGACAGCCGTTACAATCCCCCATATATTTTCTGGGTAAATGTATATCTGTATACATACATACATACATACATACATACATACATACATACATACATACATACATACATACATACATACATACATACATACATACATACATACATACATACAAATACCCATATATATATATATATATATATATATAAACATTCATACATATACACATATATATATATATATATATATATATACATACACATACAAATATACCTACAGTATATACACATACACACTTTTTCCCCCGACTATACCTTTATTATTCCCCTAACCCTACCACCCCTCCCCCAATTGGAGTAAACTAATAAACAATAATACTTAGGCTTCTACTTCCAGCTTATACATACTATATTCATTTTACCGACACAATATATTTTACAATAGTTATATTTTGTTCGTTTTTAGTCCTGGCGTTCCTCTATTTCTGATGTCCATCCAGTTTGATTCTATTTGCCATATATTTGTAAATGTGCTATTTCACAAAAGTTCTGAACCTATATACATTTTACAGACCCCGTATGTTTATGTTTGTTATCTTGTTGTTATTAGTCTCACCTTTCAGCTCCATTCAACCCCTCCCATCTATCTCTTAATAACACCATCCATATTGGATTTCTATTTGCCATATATTTTTCAACGGAGCTGTGTGCCTTCGCAAAAGTACTGAACTTTTCTATTCTCATAGTTTTTACAGATTGTAAATTAAAGATACATTTTTTTGCTAAAATAATTATTATATTATTGATCGATTGACTATGGCTTTTCAAATCACCCAGTATTGCTATCTCTAGCCGCTTCTTTGTCAATGGTCAGCGGTGGAAACACACACACACACACACACACACACACACACACACACACACACACACACACACACACACACACACACACACACACACACACACACACACACACACACACACACACACACACACACACACACACACACACAAAAGAACGCAAGAAAAAACATACACACAAGTGCATGCACCACATTGACAACCGATTCTCTTCAACAAATGCAACTCAAGGGACGCATAGCAGAGATTCAGCTAGAAGGAAGCTATAGAAAATAAAGCCTGGACTCATTATACTGACTCTACTGCTTTCAATCAGGAGCAGACACTCACTTTTATGTCACGTAATAACGTTATAGTAACATAACGAGAGCTGATATTCCATCTCATCTAGCTCGGGATAGACATCCTGCTTTCTTTCTCTTTTTGTTCAAAGGCACAGACAGATTTGGCCTGCATCCCAAATGACATCCTATCCTCTTTATAGTGCACTACTTTGGACCTGAGTCGTTTGGGCCCTGGTCAAAAGTAGTGCCCTATAAAGGGAATGGGCTGCCATTTGGGGGCAAGCCCTAAGATCTACTTTATCCCTATTGTCCCCAACAGAGTTCAACCATCTCTGGTTTTAATCTTTTAGTTATAGTACCAGTCAAAAGTTTGGACACATCCACTCATTCAAGGGTTTCTCTTAATGTTTTATATTTTCTACAATGTAGAATAATAGTGAAGACGTCAAAACTATGAAATAACACATATGGAATCATGTAGTAACCAAAAAAGTGTAAAAAAAATCTAAATATATTTTAGATTTGAGATTCTTCCAAGTAGCCACCCTTTGCCTTGATGACAGCTTTGCACACGCTTGGCATTCTCTCAACCACATTCACCTAGAATGCCTTTCCAACAAGGAGTTCCCACATATTCTGAGCACTTGTTGGCTGCTTTTCCTTCACTCTGCAGTCCAACTCATCCCAAACCATCTCAATTGGGTTGAGGTCGGGCGATTATGGAGGCCAGGTCATCTGATGCAGCACTCCATCACTCTCCTTCTTGGCCAAATAGCCCTTACACAGCCTGGAGGTGTGTTGGGTTGTTGTTCTGTTGAAAAACAAACGATAGTCCCACTAAGCGCAAACCAGATGGGATGGCATATCGCTGCAGAATGCTGTGGTAGCCATGCTGGTTAAGTGTGCCTTGACATCTAAATAAATCACAGAGAGTGTCACCAGCAAAGCACCCCCACACCCTCACACCTCCTTCTTCATGCTTCCCGGTGGGATCCACACATGCAGAGATCATCCGTTCACCTTCTCTGTGTCTCACAAAGACACTTCGGTTGGAACCAAAAATCTCAAATTTGAACTCATCAAACCAAAGATCTCCAATTTGAACTCATCAGACCAAAGGACAGATTTCCACCGGTCTAATGTACATTGCTCGTGTTTCTTGACCCAAGCAAATCTCTTCTTCTTATTGGTGTCCTTTAGTTGTGGTTTCTTTACAGCAATCTGACCATGAAGGCCTGATTCACGCAGTCTCCTCTGAACAGTTGATGTTGAGATGTGTCTGTTACTTGAACTCTGTGAAGCATTTATTTGGGCTGCAATTTCTGAGGCTGGTAACTCTAATGAACTTATGCTCTGCAGCAGAGGTAACTCTGGGTCTTCCTTTCCTGTGGTGGTCCTCATGAGAGCCAGTTTCATCATAGCGCTTGATGGTTTTTGCGACTGCACTTAAAGACATTTTCATAGGTCTTGAAATATTCAGGGTTGACTGACCTTCATGTCTTAAAGTAAGGATGGCCTGTCGTTTCTCTTTGCTAATTTGAGCTGTTCTTGCCATAATATGGACTTGGTATTTTACCAAATAGGGCTATCTTCTGTATACCACACCCCTACCTTGTCACAACACAACTGATTGGCTCAAAAGCATTAAGAAGGAAATACATTCCACAAATTAACTTTTAACCATGCACACCTGTTAATTGAAATGCATTCCAGGTGACTACCTCATGAAGCTGGTTGAGATAATGCCAAGAGTGTGCAAAGCTGTCATCAAGGCAAAGGGTGGCTACTTTGAAGAATCTCAAATATAAAATATATTTTGATTTGTTTAACACTTTTTTGGTTACTACGTGATTCCAAATGTGTTATTTCATAATTTTAATGTCTTGACTATTATTCTACAACATAGAAAACAGTAAAAATAAAGAAAATCCCTTGAATGAGTAGGTGTGTCCACACTTTTGACTGGTACTGTATATGAAAGGCTCACAGGAGATTTGCTGGCCTCTTAATTGGGCAGGACGGCTCGGGGTAATGGCTGGAGCGGAATAAGTGGATGGTATCAAATACATCAAACACATGGCTTGATGCCATTCGATTCGCGCCGTTCCAGCCATTATTATGAGTCGTCCTCCCCTCAACAGCCTCCACTAAAAAGGCCAGACTATGAAGAGAGATGAGATTGTATAGAGATTGTACTGTATAGAGATTTAGGGGGGATAGTGGGTCAAGTCTGACTTGGTAAGAGGCAAAATGCTCACAACTAGATTTGTGTGACATGCAATGCTATTGGTTGAACCTCACGGGTCAGAGTGAGTTGACACATCCGTTTCAGGAAGCCTATTCGCTACTCTGATTTGCACTGACCTGTCCAATCAGTGGGCTTGTAAGGAAGACACTCACAAGTGCACAGACACACACACCATCCCCAACTCACAGACACACACACCATCCCCTCCACACGGACACACACACCATCCCCTCCACACAGACACGCACACACTAGAAGATCCATCAGTATTGTGAGACTGAAACTCATGTGTCTCTGGTTACGAGTTATAGCTAGCCATCATTGTCATATATAACTTTCCCTCCCCCGCCCTTCATCCCTCCACCGTCCATCCCCGCCAGCCCTCTCTCACACCCGACACATAGTTTGCCAAGAGGAAGCCATTATAGCCAATAAAACAATCTGCTTGGCTCGGTGCCCATGTCGCTGTATATAAGTAGGATTTATTGAGCTTCCACCATGTTCCCCCTGCCCTGCGGTCAGCCACCCCACTACACTACCATGTTTCCAGACGCAAAGAGAAACAGAAAGGGGGAGGGAGGGAGGGGAGAAAGAAAGGTGGGGCAGCGGGTAGATAGAGAGAGGGAGAGAGACCATTTTGTGCAACCAAGATAACGTTGGCAACCTCTTCAAATAAAAATATATTGGAAATATCAAAGAAATTAATGTATTTCTTCAAATGCAGTATTTTTCATTAAATAATCTTCAATATAATACAATAATATAATACACACATTTTTATAATAGAGGGAGAGAGGAAGGGTAAGAGAAAAAAAACTAGTGCATGTTGGTTCAGTGAGCCCAGTGACTCTGGGTGGTTTCTCTTTCTCTTGGATCCTCACCCAGCATCCTGTCTGATAAGGGAAGGAAAGGGCGATACCTGAATTGTGTCTCCCGCATTTAACCCTACCCTTCTGTATTCGAGAGGTGCAGAGGGCTGCCTTAATCGACATCAAGGGCAAAACAACAGATTTTTACCTTCTCAGCTCGGGGATTCGATCCAGCAAACTTTCGGGTTACTGGCCCAACGCTCCTACCCGCCAGGCTACCTGCCACCCCCATGATCAACACTGGAGCCATGGAGAGAGAGAGAAAAAAAATATTTTAAAGAAAAGGAAGAAAGAGAGAGAGAGAGAGAGAGAGAGAGAGAGAGAGAGAGAGAGAGAGAGAGAGAGAGAGAGAGAGAGAGAGAGAGAGAGAGAGAGAGGACTTTGAGTGTTGGTGTGTGTGTTACGTGCATTTAGTCTCACAGGGAAGAAGAGAGACAAGAGAGAGAAGTGGTTCTCCAGAGATGCTGAAACTGTGCTGTCTCTGCTTAATTAGCCTTTTGTGTAAACAGAACACCCCTCTGATCTCAATTGTCTCTCACACTCAAGTACAGTACACAGGCGCGCGCACGCACACACACACACACGCATGCCAACATGCACCCAAACATAAAGCAAAACAACAGCTGATTTAATTAAACATCTCTCTCCCTTTGAGTTTTAAGGTTTGAGAGGTTCTGCTTCTCCACATCTTAGTAAGATTGTAATGATGAGGGACATGACTGACAAAAAGCTATTTGCTTCCCACTGATCGCCCATAGTCCACTCTCTCCTTACCTTACTCTTTGGGGATTTCAGGTCATGCTGTTAAGCACTTTGTGACAAATGCATTTGTAAGAAGCGCTAGATACAAATTACACTTGATTGACGGATTGATTGCCTGGCTCCTGGCTCCTGGCAACCTGGCTCCTCTGCATTACGAGACCGGGGATGCTGAGCTGGCCCTCTGGCCCCAGAAAGCAATCAGAGTCCTGGGAGAGAGAGAGAGAGGAAGAGAAGAGAGAGAGAGAGGGGTCGGGCAGAAGGAAATTGAGGGCAGTGATTTAGCAGTAGATGAGGTGATGTCACTATCATTGAAACGCTATTATAGGTGTGTGTGTGTGTGTGTGTGTGTGTGTGTGTGTGTGTGTGTGTGTGTGCGTGCGTGCGTGCGTGCGTGCGTGCGTGCGTGCGTGCGTGCGTCTGTGTGTGTGTGTGTGTGTGTGTGTGTGTGTGTGTGCGTGCGTGTGTGTGTGTGCGCGTGTGTGTGTGCACGAGAGAACAGAAGAGAGAGATGAGAGAAGTGTGTGTGTACTGTATGTGTGTGAGAGAAAGAGCGAGAGAGAGAGAGTGAGAGCGGTGTGGGTGGGCGCGCCATCTCGTGTATATGCCTTCCCCCCCGCCTAAGATTAAGAGACCGACGAGAGAAGACGTGTTTGTGCGTGGACTAGAACAGGTTGTTTTCTCTCACACTCCATTGCTCTCCATCTACAAAGTGGGGTGAGCAGCCTCTGCTTGTCGCTAAGACAGAGGAGAGGGAGTAGTCTGGAATCATGGTACATCCGATGAGACGCATTAGTTAAAGCCTGAACACTGGCATAGACTAGCAGCTCGCAAATCTCTCTGGTCGTTTAGGAGGCCCTGTTCATACACGCTGGCACGCACACATGCTGGCGCGTAGACGCACGCATGCAGGCACTAATCGGCCTAATTAGTGACTGAGGAATAGAAAGGCATGTCTGCTTTGCTTCTGGACATCTGAGCATACGTCTGGTCGCCCCTGATGTAGAGATCCCAGCTCTGCCGAGCTCACACACACACACACACACACACACACACACACACACACACACACACACACACACACACACACACACACACACACACACACACACACACACACACACACACACACACACACACACACACATGCGCACAGACACACTGCCAAAGTCAACGTGGTTCACGATGGAATAAAGAGAAACTAGGAGGGAACCTTATTCTTTCTAAGAAACAGTAGACACGCACGCACGCACGCACGCACGCACACACACACACACACACACACACACACACACACACGCACACGCACACACATGCGCGCGCACACACACACACACACACACACACACACACACACACACACACACACACACACACACACACACACACACACACACACACACACACACACACACACACACACTCTCCTTGGTGACCCATTCTATGGAGAATGAATTAGTGCTGGCAGTGGAAGCCTCACTCTCATAAATCACTCTATTATCTAAAGTGATTGGCCGATACAGCGCCTCATTTCCTGTCTCGGACATTAAACCCAGAGCTTCCTGCTCTGCACAATTCCCTGGGTAGTAGCATGTGACAGACCCACTGTGTGTTAGTGTGTGTTTGACTGGCATAGTCAGGAAATCTGCATGTTTGTCCCTGGGGGTAAAGAAAGTTGGCACACAGCACACTCAAAGAAGTCTTCCTCGGTTAGACTTACAGCACTCTCATTGAGGGCTTGACTTTTATTCCCACAATAGCACCCATATTCGTGAATCGTGGCAGCCATTTTGTGCCAAGCTGCCTCACCCCAGTCTCATCAGTCACTGTGGTGGAGATGTGGCGAGTTGTGAATGCCAGTATTAACTCTTCTGAGCTTTGTGTTAGTGTTGAGCTGTTAAGTAGAGTTGTGTAGAAACTGTGATGTATACCAGTGGTCTTCAGTCCCTGTCGGTGGGGCATGTTTTTGTTTGAGCCCCGTAGTAACACTTTGAGTTGTGGGTTGGAACAAAAGCCTCCAAGCCCAGTAGGTTCCCAGGACCAGGATGTGGAGCAGGCTTTCTCATAGTCATGTTTCTGGTGACATCCGGCGCCGACAGAGATGGCCGCCTTGCTTCGCGTTCTCAGGAAACTATGCAGTATTTCGTTTTTTTATGTGTTATTTCTTACACTGTTACACCAGGAAATCTGGGGTAACATACAGCCGGGAGGAACTATTGGATATAAGAGCAACGTCAACTTACCAACATTACAACCAGGAATACGACTTTCCCGAAGAGGATCTTTCCCGAAGAACTCAAGTCGTTTTGCTCACTTGACCTAGAATTCCTTACAATCAAATGTTGACCGCATTATCTACTAAGAGAGTTCTAATCACAGCCGCATATATTCCCCCCCAAGCAGACACATTGATGGCCCTGAATGAACTTCATTGGACTCTATGTAAACTGGAAACCACATATCCTGAGGCTGCATTCATTGTAGCTGGGGATTTTAACAAGGCTAATCTGAAAACAAGACTCCTGTCACGTTCCTGACCTGTTTTCTGTTGTTTGATATGTGTTTAGTTGGTCAGGGCGTGAGTTGGGGTGGGTAGTCTTTGTTATGTGTTTTCTATGTTGGGTTAATGGTTTGCCTGATATGGTTCTCAATTAGAGGCAGGTGTTTGACGTTTCCTCTGATTGAGAGCCATATTAAGGTAGGTTGTTCTCACTCTTTGTTTGTGGGTGATTGTTCCTGTGTCAGTGTATACCACATGGGACTGTTTCGTTTGTTCGTTCGTTTTAGGTAGTCTGTTCCTGTTCGTGCGTTCTTCGTCTATATGTAAGTTCGTTTGTTTCAGGTCTGTTGCCTTCGTTTATTGTTTTGTAGTTTGTTCTAGTGTTTTCGTGTTTTCATTCTGTCATTTAAATAAATCGTTATGTATTCATCACCCGCTGCGCCTTGGTCCGTTCATTCACAACAAGACGAACGTTACAGAATCACCCACCACACCCGGATCAAGCAGCGGGTTAACGGGCAACAGCGACAGCAGCAGTGGTTCAAGGAGGAATGGACATGGGAGGAGATTCTGGACGGAGAAGGACCCTGGGCAGAGCCAGAGGAGTGTCGCCGCCCCCCAAAAATTTCTTGGGGGGATGCTAAAGGGTAGTGTGGCGAAGTCAGGTAGGAGACCTGCGCCAACTTCCCGGGCTTACCGTGGAGAGCGAGAGTACGGGCAGACACCGTGTTACGCAGTAGAGCGCATGTTGTCTCCTGTACGTGTTCATAGCCCGGTGCGGGTTATTCCACCTCCCCGCACTAGCCGGGCTAGAGTGAGCATTGAGCCAAGTGCCATGAAGCCGGCTCAACATATCTGGCCTCCAGTACGTCTCCTCGGGCCGGTGTACATGGCACCAGCCTTACGCATGGTGTCCCCGGTTTGCCAACACAGCCCAGTGCGGGTTATTCCACCTCCCCGCACTGGACGGGCTACGGGGAGCATTCAACCAGGTAAGGTTGGGCAGGCTCAGTGCTCAAGGTGTGTTTACGGACATATTCAATTAATCCTTATGCCAATCTGCTGTTCCCACATGCTTCAAGAGGGCCACCATTGTTCCTGTTCCCAAGAAAGCTAAGGTAACTGAGCTAAATGACTATCGCCCCGTAGCACTCACCTCTGTCATCATGAAGTGCTTTGAGAGACTAGTCAAGGATCATATCACCTCCGCCCTACCTGATACCCTAGACCCACTCCAATTTGTTTACCGCCCCAATAGGTCCACAGACGACACAATCGCAACCACACTGCACACTGCCCTAACCCATCTGGACAAGAGGAATACCTATGTAAGAATGCTGTTCATCCACTACAGCTCAGCATTTAACACCATAGTACCCTCCAAACTCGTCATTAAGTTCGAGATCCTGGGTCTTGACCCTGCCCTGTGCAACTGGGTCCTGGACTTCCTGACGGGCCACCCCCAGGTGGTGAGGGTAGGAAACAACATCTCCACCCCGCTTATCCTCAACACTGGGGCGCCACAAGGATGTGTTCTCAGCCCTCTCCTGTACTCCCTGTTCACCCATGACTGTGTGGCCATGCACGCCTCCAACTCAGTCATCTAGTTTGCAGACGACACTACAGTGGTAGGATTGATTACCAACAATGACGAAAAGACGGCCTACAGAGCGGAGGTGAGGGCCCTCGGAGTGTGGTGTCAGGAAAATAACCTCACACTCAACGTCAACAAAATAAAGGAGATGATCGTGGACTTCAGGAAACAGCAGAGGGAGCACCCCCCCCCCCCATCCACATCGATGGAACAGTAGTGGATAATCAAATCAAATCAAATGTATTTATATAGCCCTTCTTACATCAGCTGATATCTCAAAGTGCTGTACAGAAACCCAGCCTAAAACCTCAAACAGCAAGCAATGCAGGTGTAGAAGCACGGTGGCTAGGAAAAACTCACTAGAAAGGCCAAAACCTAGAAAGAAACCTAGAGAGGAACCAGGCTCTGAGGGGTGGCCAGTCCTCTTCTGGCTGTGCCGGGTGGAGATTATAACAGAACATGGCCAAGATGTTCAAATGTTCATAAATGACCAGCATGGTCAAATAATAATAATCACAGTAGTTGTCGAGGGTGCAGCAAGTCAGCACCTCAGGAGTAAATGTCAGTTGGCTTTTCATAGCCGATCATTAAGAGTATCTCTACCGCTACTGCTGTCTCTAGAGAGTTGAAAACAGCAGGTCTGGGACAGGTGGAACGTTTTAAGTTCCTCGGGGTACACATCACGGACAAACTGAAATGGTCCACCCACACAGACAGCGTGGTGAAGAAGGTGCAACAGCGCCTCTTCAACCTCAGGAGGCTGAAGAAATTTGGCTTGTCACCAAAAACACTCACAAACTTTTACAGACGCACAATCGAGAGCATCCTGTCGGGTTGTATCACCGCCTGGTACGGCAACTGCTCCGCCCACAACCGTAAGGCTCTCCAAAGGGTAGTGAGGTCTGCACAACGCATCACCGGGGGCAAACTACCTGCTCTCCAGGACAGTTACACCACCTGATGTCACAGGAAGGCCATAAAGGTCATCAAGGACAACAACCACCCGAGCCACTGCCTGTTCACCTCGCTATCACCCAGAAGGCGAGGTCAGTACAGGTGCATCAAAGCGGGGACCGAGAGACTGAAAAACAGCCATCACTAACATTGAGTGGCTTCTGCCAACATACTGACTCAAATCTCTAGCCACTTTAATAATAAAAAATTGGATGTAATAAATGTATCACTAGCCACTTTAAACAATGCCACTTAATATATGTTTACATACCCTACATTACTCATCTCATATGTATATACTGTAC